>NC_071467.1:41503611-41526111 GCF_028500815.1 Rissa tridactyla | reverse complement strand
AGGGAGGACCAGTCGGAAAGCTCTTACAGCCCTACCTGTTTTGATGTTGGAAAGGAAGGACAAGGTCAAGCCTTTTGCTTATTCTATCCAACTGTTGTTGAGAAGTGTTTTAAAATTACCTTTGCTAATCTGCTTTTTTTTTTTTTTCCCCCCCATGACTGCTGCATTTCCGAGTATTTTGGCAACACACTTCTTTCATCACATTTCATGAATGTGGAAGACCTCTTTCTCTGAGAAACTTTTTGAAATCTGTTCCTCAGGAAAGCGGTCTGCAGGACAAAGAACGGGAAGATGTTGCATATATGCACACAGATGAAGAGAAGAAACTGATGGAGTTGCAGGAGGGAGTTAGAGACTTTGCATGAACCTACTCTGAAGTGATTGTACGTGTTCAACAGCACAAGAGGAAACCAACACATGGTAGTACAGGAAAAGTAGGAAAGAGTTAAGAGGTTCCAAATCAGGGATAATGCAAAGTTAAGATAAATGCATAAATATGCCAAAAAAATTATTTCTTTCATTTTTTTCTTCTTCTCAAGTATTCATACAACTCTACTTTCCACTAAAAGAAAGCATACTTGACTTTTATTTCCCCCTTTTCTTCTCCTTGCCTCCTTTTTCTTTCTTTTGTCTACTACTAGTGACAAAACCCAAGAATGTGTGTTTCGCAACCACTATCTGATTATTTTCCAGTAATAAAAATGTTGCCTTTCCTCAAACCACTGATGTTTCTTCCAAAAACTTACACCAAAGTAAAAGGGTGAGATAAAGAATCAGTAGCTTACCTGTCTGATTTCCAAAGACTGTTTCACCCTTGTAAATATAATTTGCTGATGCAAATTGCTCATTCCCTTTGCTCCAAACATTTGCTGTTCACAGTTTCATTAGTGGAGTCAGCATGCACCTGAAGAATGGCTCAAAAACTGTCTCCTAATGATTCTCCTTGTTCTTTTCTGCTGCTTAGAGGATGGTGATCCCAGTTAGTAGCTACAGCCTGGAAGAGTCTTAGAAAGCAGAATACTGAACCACTTCTGACTGTTCATATTCTCCCACTTAGGTTATCAACTCTACGGGAACAAACAGTGGACTTCCACATGGGAATAAAAGATGTGGAATCATAGTAGTTATGCTTCAAAGTCTTCCTGAAAAACATTTTGCTACATTTCTTGGAATCACTTGACCACATCTGAAGAAAGACAGAGGCAAATCCAAGGCTTTGTGTCATCTTAAACTGGAATAATGTCTTAGGTGCAGCAATAGGATGAATGCTACTTCTAGCTTTCAAAAGCTGTATTACTTTCTCTTGAAACATTTAATTGTGAATCAAATATATGCTTAAAGTTGATCAAACCTACCGTTTCTAAAGTTAAGAATATTTATGCTTAGATAATTCCACATTTCCTCTGGTGCAAACCTGCTTTGGCCAACGTCTTGCAGTTTTGACATGGGTCAAAAATAATATAATAAAAGAATGCAAATTTAATATTTTAAGCTTTACTGTGAAGCAAAGAAAGAGGATACTTAATATCATTTATCAAAGTAGGAAGAGAACAGCAAACTGTGACCTAACCACTGGAAGGTCACAGCCAATAATGTTTCTGCAAATAGAAATGTGCTGCAGAAGCATCAAATGCAAATTACTGTTTGCTTGAGAATTTTAATAAGAGTTCTACGTCACATTATAAAATGTTTAATTGTAACCCCATTTTAATAACACCATCTGATTAAATGAAAAGACGCCTTGCTGATCGCAATTACAATCTGTCAAACTGCATATTTATTTACAGTTTGGTTTCCTAAAACCATAAGATAAAAAAAGGAAACTCTATTCAGCTTGTCAGCAAACTATAATTATTGTGTATCCTTCTGTCAGTTTCTGCATAAAACTTTTGGTTCTAAAATGGATCTAATTATAACTACATCAACATTTTTATAAATGCTTGCTTTCCCTTCTTTCCCCTTCCCTCTCTCTCCTCCTCCCTCCTTCATCAGTGAATTCTTTGTTGCAAACTCAGGAGGAAAAAACTTCTAAGTAAGTAACATTTGTTTCTCTATTTTATCTTTTTCTATCCAAAGTTATTGTTAGAATACAGAAGACTCTATTCAATGTAAATATTATTTATGGCAGTGCACCTTCCTAGCACTGCACTCAAGCAAAGCCATGGGATTAGGACTCTCTTGCTTTTTTTCTGCTTTGGCATTAATGTCTTGAGTATCAGCTGAGAAACTCTTTCCAAGTATATCATGTAGCTCATCTTCTACAAAGTCTATTTATTGTAATTTATAACCTTTCACAAGAAACAATTTGCCAGACAAACAAGAAATGAGTCCAAATGTCTGAACACCAGTATATGTATCAACCAGTTATAGAAATTACATCTCAAAGAAAGGCCTATTAAATCATCCAGCCCATCTCCCAGCCAGTGCAGGAGTTTCCCATACGTATATGTTCCAGTGCTTTAACACTACCTGGCAGACTATTTGGATGACATTACAGGTTGTTTTTTTTTCCAGCCTTCACCCGTTGCTTATTTTTATCCCATTACTTGCAGTGACAATCCTTAAGTATCATAAACATCTATTCCTTCAGCCTAACTTTCTAAGTAATGGATGATGATAAATAAATATAATATTGAAAATATGCACATAAACAATTTCATAAAATAACACACTATAGCTGAACCTTCAAGAAGAGTTATTTTGCTCGGTGCAGGTTATGGGCTAATACAATCTGGATCGTGATTACATGCTAATAAGATTTGGGAAAAGCTGATTATTTTTCTACTGTTTCTTAAATGGTCAAGTCAGCTGTGAACCAGAACAGTCTGAGTTAATATACATCCTCTTGACTATTTATTTCCTAGCTGTTCCATCAACATCTATTACCTATCATTCACTCTTAGATAAATATACATTTTATAAATAAAAATATATACATATATAAGCACACTTTAAAAATAAAAATAAATAAAAGACAGCTGAAAAGATTAAATGGTCTGCAGGGTTTTATGTATACAATGAAGTAGGTGAATTTTTAAGGTTGAGGACCTGTACCCAGAGTTTCCCTGAGGAGTCTGTGCAGTTGCCATTAGAGGAATTGTCTAAAAAATAAGTTAGACAAACATCTGTCAGAAATGACAACCATATAGAGTATCCTGCTTTCGGGAAGATGACCTTTCAAAGTCCAACCTTGGACTAGACTAAGGGAGGGGCCTTAGGGTTCCTTCTGGATCAATTTCTGCAATTTGGTAAGCAACACAACATTAAGGCTGCACCGAGCCAGGATCCAAGAGGTCAGGTTACTTATGTAAGTTTTTCTTGTAGCACAGCTTTGCTATACTGTCTTTAACTAAAAGATAATCAAAATAATAAAAATTGTCTCAAAACAGCATACTAGGTGATAATTCTTCTCTTCAGTCTTGCTACAGCTTGCACTAGTTTTCCAAATGTTACAGAGAAAACCGTTTCAGAATTATGACAGCAGAGTGTGGATCATTATCGACAAACTTTTGTTGACACACCCTTAATCTGGACAAATGAAAGCATCTGCTATAGAGCGATCTCTGTTTCTGTTGAGAGTCTGGGAAAGCCCCTAGTAGAGTTGGACAGGATCAACAATAGGCCAGAATGCTTCTGAAAACCCCACTGAGATTTTCAGCCAGTAACAGAGCTCCTAAAATGCGGTTCAGAGGCAGATGCCACAAACGACAAAGGTCGAGCAACAGCAGCGCCACAATTAAAATTACATAGGCCAGTCTTCAGGCAGAGAACTTTTCTTTTGTGTGTCTTCCCCTCCCTGCATCCATGAAAGCTGATGGCAAGTGAGAAGAAACACGCGTGCTATGCAACCAGCCTGTAAGGCTTCGGACTGGGACCCTGGGGCAGCGGAGCACCAAACTCTGTGGTTAAACAGATACTTCACCTCTCCCTCGAGCTAACTACATTTCAAGGGCAGGTGAAACAACCCTCGCATCTTTTCCAAGGCCCTTAAATAAGGCTGCTGTATCACTTCCAGGTTGCATGATAGCTTAAAGGTCTCAGCTGTCATTATATGCTGTCACCATAATTGCTTTATATTAGACATGTAACACATGGCAGTTAATTCCTGCCTTTATTACATTTGAGGACTTTTGCTAGTTCTAATATTGAAAGTTGTCTCTCACCACGCTGCTGCCCACCTTTCTGGTACTGAACATCAGACATGAAATCAGCTCCCGGTAATACTTTCGTTATTATGGGTCCCACAATGTAGAGTCATCTTCTTCCTCTACCTTACGATCTGTGTCTTTCAGCCTTTTTCAACTTGGGACTCATCTGCATTTGTATATTGTGAATTACATTTTATTGGGTTTTTAATAAGATAAATGTCTTTCCGTTCTACAGTATAGTACTTGACAGATATGAGGGGCTGATATTGCAAATACCTATTTGTACCTTTATTAGTACATTACCTTCTTAGCTAATTAGTAACTACAAAGCATTTCAAGACACAAGAAAGGCGCTGCAGAAGAACAAGGTGCTGCTAGTAATATTTTTAAGTGTGTGGTTTATTTTTTCTAGAAAAAATAACTTTTAAAAGTTTTGCCAGTGGTTATTTTACACTGTGCACTTTCTGTCAGGCAACTTAAGCTGCACTTAATATCCAGATCAGAACTAAGCCTATTGCACTAAACACTTTTTATGCTGCTTCATAAAAAAGGGGAGTGTAATAAAATTCATTGAACTGGGATCCCACACTTGAGTATTAGGGCATGTGTAGGAAACTGAAGCTTAGTTACTGAGTTAATCTCTGAAATTCTTTATGTGTGAATGAAGGTAATCTTAAAGTGTATTAGAAGGAAGTCCCCTCTCTGAATAAAAAAAAGTGTTCATTCTCATCAAGAGCCTGATCCTGTAAATCCTCCATGCACAGGGCTTTTTTGGTAAAGGACCAGAACATCTAATTTCAACCATTTTTTCAGTTAATATAACTTTTTTAAGAATGAAGGGAAGGCACGTGTAGCCCAATATGATATTCCACTGTCAGGAAGAGGAATTTCAAAGACTGAGTATGCAGTAGCCTCATCTTGTCACCCATTAGGGATGCCACGTCCCACCTTAGCAACTGTGCTACCATTATATAAAGGTACCCATGATACAAAGTTAGTAACTGTCAGGCACTGCAACCTCACTCATAACCCAGGGATTTGGTAAAAATTTTCTGTAATGCAACTATGGACAGTATGTTGATTAATCTCTTGCATCTACAATCAAAAATTTGGCTCTACTTTCAGTCCCTGTTTAACGTACAATGTGGATCCACAGTTTGGGGAGAAGGGGAATGTTGCAGATGCTACATCCTGTCTTTTACATTTCCTTTCCAGCAGAGGGCTTCAGTGATTAACAGTGTGATACATACTTGCATACATATATATATGTGTTTGTGTGTATACATTATACAATACAATATACTTTATACATATATATATAAAAGTATGATGTAGTCTGCATCATCTCCAGGTGAGGGCAGGCAGACAGATTGCCACATGACTACCTGTAACATCTCCTTTGTCTCTTTTCCTTCCCTGTGGGCTGGTTGAAATAGGAATGTTGGGTACACACTGAGAATATGTAAGATAAACTGTAATGCCTTTGTCCACCTGACTTCAGATGGAAAGGGTTCATTTTGGTGGGTTTTGTAACCGAAAGATACACACAAGCATGCCTTAGAGGTGTTCCTCACTTAATAAGGCTTCTTGCTGCCGCTACATACTTTAAGTCCTTTTTTTTTGTAACTGTATTCACCCATGATATGCATGGAAAATGAATTTAGAACATTCATTTTCATATCTTCATTGCCAAATGCAGAGGCAGCAGCATGTACAACATGCCATAAATGCAGTTCAAAGGTGTGTGAATGAGGCTACAGAGATGAGTTCCTAAATTGCATCCATGGGGCTGCAGCACAGCGCTACGCTGGCAGCGGAGGTTAAGGGTTTATGCGCTGCCCCCAGGGAATCCCAACATGAGAAAGGGCATTTACATAGTGCTTCTGGACAGCCTTTGGATAAATGAAGGGGGGAAAAACCAGAGAGGTAGACATCAATCTAAAATGAATCTTTATGTTATTGAAAGGACCAGGGGAGGAGTAGACATCCTTACACTTTAAGCATTTCTTAATCGTCTTGAGAAAGAACAAGAACAAAGTATAAAAATAAGAAATTAGTTATTTTTTACTGATCATTATTTATCCAAATCTCAAAACATTGTCAATAGACTTTTTTCTTCCTTCACTAATATACTTCCTGCTGCAAAAAGTCAGTGGCAAACTGAAACAATGGTACTTCAAGTTCTGTAAAACCATGAAAACAGATAAAAAAACCTGAGAGACTATTAATTGGAACTTTTAAATTCCTCCAACTCAGAAAAATCAAGAAAGTCAATAATGTGGGTTTTTTTCCCGAAGAAGTGAATTAAAAATTTTGCTAAATATCTATGACTCTGCAGAGGCAAGACTAGACGAGGAGAATTCACGCTCCGTTCTAGCAGGCAACACTGTCATGAAGCTCTGGTTTGCTGGTGTCCCGGCCCTCAGCAGAGTCATGCAGCACATCTGAACTTCCAGGATGCACATGGCAGATGGGTTAAGACAGTGCATGCCATGGTGGGACTGGTTTCGTCCAGACACCGTACCTTTCTGCTCCCTGAACGAGATCGGCTGAGATGATGAATGCAGTACAAGTCCATGAAGGGTGTGCAGTCTTCTCAACTGCTTTCAAGTTTCAAAGAATGCAAATGTAGGTATTTAAATAATGAAACAGGTGAACGGAGAGACGATTCCACCTGATGCACAAAACTCCCCCTGCACTGTGGGCTTCTCCTTCTCTTTCATCTTCACAAAAGCATCTCCACAGTTTTTGTGAAAGAAATTTCACTTCTGTTCCATCTATAGGCCTTACGATAACTATTTTTTTTGCCAAAGACTGAGTCTTCAGAAACATTTCATTATCTCGCTGTTCTCGACAACTACATGCGATGTTAAAAGCAGCAGATTAAAGTCAACAGTCTCTGCTGCTGAAACCCCTGAATTTCTGACATTTTCTGAGAGTTATGTTTTCTCTATTTGCATACTCTATTATCTGTTTTGTTTGACACTTGCAGCTATGATGCTGCTTATGCATTAATCACTCCTGTGAGTACTTCACATGTGAGGTGTTGTATAATCTACCACCCGCAACGGAAGGCTTTCTCTCCGCACCACATTCATCATGTCATAGCCTGTGACTATCTGGTTAAGTCTGAGAAACAATAATTAATACCGCTACACATTTTTTTTCTTACTTTTTTATGTAGCAAATAAATTCCTATCAGACAATGGGTAACCGTTGTGAAAAAAGTTCACCAACGCATTTTCTAGAGAAGGATGTTTTCAAAAATGAAATATGCCACCTTGTCATTTCTTCTTGAAATTATACCGAAGTTGTTTTCCTACTGAATTTGTGAAATATGTGAGCCACATGGAGTCTCAACAACCACACTCAAATAAGCAGAATGCTGTATTTCCCAACTGACAGTAAATCAACAGCTTCACTGGCAATTTTAAAAATGAGACGTGAAATTATTTTAAAAAGGGTTCTGGTCATTTGTGTACAAATTTTTTCCTACAGTAATGATCAAATATTTACTTGCTCTGTCTTTAAGGTAACTTCTTAGTACTTACAGACAGAAAATATAGCTTTCCCAGGCACTTTAAAACCAGGAAAAAAGCTAAGTTCATGAAAAACACTAGTCTCAAATATTCTCATAGCAATTCTCGTCCTAGCTGACCTCAAGAAGGTGGAGTCCATGGATAGTCTGCCCCCACAGGGTGCCTTCTTCCACTTTGCTGATTTTCTCGTGGGAGGGAAAAGCTGTAGAGGTGCTACCAGCTGAAATGCTACCAGTGATGTTCTCCCTATCATGTATGCATGGACTAATGTTTACTGCCAAGAACCTACAAGGGACAATGTGACCCACGGGAAGGTTCTGGGCTCCCTGCTGCAGTAGGGGGTTCATTAGACCAGTCCCAGATAAAGCACATCTTTTTGAGATGTGCCCCATCTTGATTTCAATCCTCAGGTACAGAGAACCAACCACCTTCCCCCAGTACATTATTTAAATGGTAAATATCTATCGCTGTTAAAAATGCATGCTTTGTTTTATACAGCTGTAATTTCTTGACATTGGATGTTTTAATGCTTTTTTTTGCATCACAGTGAAGAGCTTTCCACTAGTAGATATACAATATGCAGGAATTTATAAAACCTTGATCAAATTACATCTTAATCAGCTCCTCTACATATCCTTTCTGTTGTCTTTCTGATGACAAAAGAGTGGAGCAGACATCAGAAGTAAGGAAACAGAAACATGATGTCCCAGAGCCCTGGATGGAATAAATCATCATAATTCTACTGCAGACAATAAAGTTATGCCAACTGACATCAGCTGAAGATTTGGCTGTGCATCCCAATAGTTTGACAAAACATACACTAAATATTGTAACCTTTTGCCACACAAGGCTTATTTCACTGAGAAAATCCAGCTCGTAAAATATGGTGGGTTTTTTTTTTTTGGTAGGAAAAAAAAAAAAAAGGAAAAGAAAGATATCCTTCAAGAATACAAAGTTGCTTAATAAGAGAAAAAAAAAATAAATACCTTAAGACAATGTGTTCCATGACCTTAACTTTATGATTTGGTGGTTCTGATGGCAATAACTCACTGCAATAAAATTTGGGGTAGCAGCAGGTCTGTGTAGCATAACAGTAAATTTTGATGTAAACTGAAGACCAGAGCCTGATAATGAGGCACAAATGTGAAGTATTCACCAGAGACTAAAAGTATCTTCTACCACCGGCATGCAATACGGGCTAGAAAAAAAGTATCCAAGCATGATTCAAACCTCAACAGTTAGGTTAGAAGGGGAAAATCTTTTGCATTGTTACGAAAGTTATTCATCCTCTTCATCAGAAATAAAAAAACTTCTCTTTGAATCAGTAGTTTGCACTAACGCTTAAAGGTGCCAAAAAAAATCAAAATCAACCGCATAGGTCAGCCTCAAGACGAGACATGAATACTGAATTTTAACTAATACGTAGGAAACCGGTTAAACAAAATCTCTTAAATACATCCCAGCTACAACAATAACAAGCTCCTGCATTGGATTTATTAGCAACTGTGTACTGTGAATAAGAAATACGATCTTCATCCTACCTGAGATGAAAAATGGAAAAAAAAAAAAAAAGCAGCTGTCCGCTTTCTTCACTGTTATCCAGTGCCACATCCCGTTTGAGATATTACGCTCTCATGGGCTGCATATATAAAAAATATAATTCATGAAAAAGTAAAATGTAATTGTTTGGGTTTTGATGAATTGGGGCATAATGTTAAATAATTATTCATTGCCTTTATTCTTCTGTCAAAGCATGCAAAAAAATAGAAAGCTTTTTATTGCTTTTTTTAATATAAGGACATGGGCCTTTGTGACATGCATTTTATTTTAAACTAACGCTTCTATTATTCCACATCTGAATAATTATAGCTGACATCATCTACTTTTCGGTGTCCTAGAAGATCTTTAGCTCTAGTCCACTGTTACTATTTTATGCATTACATGAAATAAAACACCTCAAGATTTTGAAAATATTTACTTTAAAAACAGCAATGAAATTGTCTGTAATCACATCTTCTGCTCTGCTTTGAAAGCAGCATTATTCAATATGCCAGTGGTCTTTTCCATAAGAACAACATATTAGAAATTCATGCTGCTCTAATATATCTGAATTCACTGATGTACTGCACTCCCTATAGACCTTCGGAAACATTTTTGCTTCAGTTTCATATGTCCTGCACATTACCTACTGATGTGGTGGTTGTCAAAACAGTTGTACAGTAGCCTTTGAATTCAAAGTGTGCCTTGACTGTATACTAAAAATGACAATAAACCTAAGTATATACATTATGCTGGCTTTTGTTGCCAGCACAACTAGAGCATTTGGGAAATAAATCCCCTGATTTTATTGCCTTTTAACATCTTTTCCACTTTAAACTTCAAACCCAGAAATTTGAAGCATTCCAAGAAACTGAAATCTCTTTTATTTCTTTCTTGTAAATTTTCTATAGTATATCATCATGAACCACATTTTCAAAAAGATCAGCACAAGATTATAAATGAAAGCATTCCAAAAATAGGGTTTTTTTTCTCTATGTAAAAACAGCACTGTGATTTTTAACCTTGGTTTCTTGGGGGAAAAAAGCAATCATCTATAGGATATACTAAAGAAGCTGAAATGTCTATAATTTTGTTGATAAAATGAACACACAGTAAAACTCATTTTATAGCAGACATCCAAAAGCTTTTTACAGATAAATGCACATTCTCATAGCATGGCATCTACATGCATTTATCTGCAAATGTTAGAGGGGTATTTCTTGCAGTCTTTGGAATATTTCAGGAAAATTCATGCAAACAGAGAAGTGCTGGCAGGTCAAGCCCCACTGGAACTGAACCAAACCCACACAGGACTACCTCAGCTGTGGTACATCAGGAAGGGATCCCTTTTCCATCATATAGAAACAAACATGTCTACAGAACCATCAGTACATCTTCATTAAACAGCTCTATCTATATCTAATCGAATACACTTAAGAAGCAGGAATAGAAGTCACACCCATTTTGAAGGAGGACTTTAGAGACCTCCCACACGTGGCCTACCACACTGGGGTTGGGCTCTGTGTCCCCACCACTGTGTGTCACATTCTCCACAAATTCTGTGGACTTCTGAACCCTCAATATCCAGATATAATGAGCATCTAAAAAAATCTGTATGTGACAGCACGGTATAAATTAGCGTGCGTATGCCTGTGTATGCATGTAATATGTCTGTATGTCACCTAAGAAGAAAACAGAAATACACAAACATAGAAGCCAATATATGAACTGACAGCAGAATAATGAGAAAGAGACAATTTTAGTGTTTGTTTTGTTTGGTTTTTTTAAGTAGTCAGGGTGCAACAGGAAGTCAAATCAATCAAAAAAACCTGTCAAAGACAGCTAATTCCAAATTTAACAATCAGACACAGTAAACGTCAATGGGAAGTTTTCACCTCAGCATTGTAAAATTTTTCAGAAAGAATTCCCACAGTGTAAAAAAGTCTGTAAGAAGCTGATCCCTAATAAGAATTCACTGAGCTGGTAGTGGGCTCTTATTGTGTGTGTTTAAGCACTTCCACATAGGAGAATTCTTACAGAGCTTGGGGCAAATCCTGCAATCCTTACTCAAAGGGATTTCATCTGCAGCTTTGAGGGAGTGCTGCACAGTATGAAACCAGGACTTCTAATGGGCAGAGTTTTGATGGGTTTTTAGGAGGGGTACAGCCTCAATTTTCAATCTGTCCAAAATCACAGAAATCTTCATCTGAAAACACCTGGTAGTTGAGATGAAAGAAAAATGCTACAGTCAGCATACAAACTATTTTCCTACTTTGTTTCTAAGCTCACTGTGTCTCCTTTCTCTCATTTGGCTAGCATTAATGCTTTGTCTATAAAAATGCCAACTGAAAACCACTCACTAGTTGTAACACAGGCAACAAGGAAGGTATTCCTGCTAAAATATCAACATGGGTTAAAAACTGGCCAAAAGGAAGGACGTTGAAAGTAAAAATAATTAGACCAAATTCAATCAGAGGCACATTGCACTGCAGCTGAATTTGTCCCAATATAAGTAAAATTTGCTGAAGATGTGAAACTAATTAGGGATAGAGAACAGCCAACAGATTCATTTCTAAGAATAATTTTTCTAAAAATACTCATTAGTGCCCTGAAAAATGAAGTGAGATACGTGGTTTCCAAATACACTAAGCGGTAGTTGATATACCAGAAATTATATGGCACCAAGGGTTTAGACAGATTCAAGAAACTTAGACATTATTTTCTATGTGAGGCAATATAAAAGTGATTTACGCAAGTACTTGTTAAACGGATCAGAGTTTGATGAGATAGTAAAAAGGAAACTTAGAGATGAGTAATAGCTAGAGAAAAGAGTCATATTGAAGAAAAAAAATGTAAAAGGTTCTGGATTATAGAGCTTCAAAGCTAAGTAAAGAATGCTAACTCTACAAAATCCTGTCTTTTTTCATCAATGGAAAGCCAAAAGGACAATGGGGCCATTCTATTCACTGAAGAAGTCACTGAATTCACTGAAGAATTAACTTAAATTATCTCCCTCAAGTTAATTCCTCTCAAGTTATCAAATTCAAATCAGAGGAACTAAACTGCCAAACAGTGTTTGAACCGTACAAAATCGTGGTGTTAACATCCTATCAGTTGTACTAACGTGAGATGTAGCTTAATCCCCTTGACGGACAAGCCAGCTTGAGTTAAAACTATTGCTAGTTAAGAGGCCGTCTTGTGTGCAAAGAGCATGCAAGTTAGGGATAACAGTTGACTTAGCCCGTGATGCTTCAAGGATCATGCTTTATTTATTGAACAAATCCTCAGAAATTACTGTTAAAATTTAGTGCATATTTTCTTGACATCTGATTTTCATTTTTTCTGATCTTCACTAAGTCACAAAATAGCAAAATTGCCTCGTTATATTATTCAGCTTTTTTGTATTTGCCCTGGATGCAATAATTCACTGTGATGATCTACAAACTCTCAAGGCCCTTTGTTCAGAGCTTGTTGCAAGAGGTTAATGTGGAACATCAGAGCTTAAAAGAATGCATAGTTTTGAGCCATAGCCATGGCTCAAAAGAGGTCAATTCAGTGAAATACTGCTTGTCTTGACTGGAGTGCCAAGACTTTCTCTTACTTTTTCAAGTCCTTTGATAGTTCTGATTCTTAGAACCCCACACAAAATTTAGCTCATGCTCTTTAATGCATTGCCATTAGCTTTGTAGAAATGCAAGCAAAACTCAAAACACTTCCACAAAGTATATTTATATTTCTCTACGAAAATCTGCCTCTCCCCCACCCGCTCACCCCCCTATTATTGAACATAACCCTGGGGTCAGATTCTGACCTCAAACACAAAGCGTGCAACATCGTAGTAAATCAATAACAACTCAGCAGCACATAAGAAGCCAAGACTACCCCCCCTGCAGTACTGCTTGTTGGACATCCTCAGAGGGAATACAGAGCTCCTCGAAATCAAGGCAGCTTTATTTTAATTAAGTTGCAATAAAGCCTTGTGACAAGGCAGATTTTTGTTGTAAAATAACTGTTTTCCGGCCACCATGGCCCCCCAGCCGCTGGCCCTGGGGCTGTTAGTCTGAGAAGCTGAATGGGGAGCTGAGCCAAGATCCCTCAGCCCCCAGACCTCCATATGCTGCCTCAGCTCTCAGAAATGACTTTTTCATTTTATTTTATTTTATTTTTTAGGTACTGTGATGGGGAGCTAGCAAGCTGGAAGCTTAAACAGCCTCAGTCCCTAAGCACAGAGCCTCACAGTTGGGACATAGGGCCCTAAGCCTCTGATCCTTCAGTGAGAAGCCCAGACCCTTGGATCTCTAGGAACACCAGATCCTTAACTTCAGCTGTCCGGACCTGCAGTTCCTGGGCAGCCCATCTAGCAGACTGTCTGAAGTCCAGTGAACTCCACACAATGCCAAGCCTCATCTTCTTCCATGGGATTTTTAACTCTTCGGACTAGAATTGTACATCAGCGGGAAATAATGCCCTCTTTGGTATAAGGGTCTTGTCTGGAGCTGCTATGCCACAAGTATACTAATTATTTGTAGAGCCCACTTGAAAATGTAACATGTAAAGTAGCTCTGCAGTTGTAGCAAGCAATTTAACATTCAAAGAAGTGATTTATAATATCAGGCTTCCCAAGATTACGACCATAATGACTATCTGACAGACTTTATAAGCAAATCGTCCAGTCATTTCAATTGGATTCTGGCTAAGGACTGGGAACTGTAAAAAGGCTATAAGATTTGGCCTAGAATCAGAAATAACATTTGCTGTTTTCCAAACGTGCGGTAAACAAGAAAGGAGATATTAAATTTTTGTACATCTCTCAGCACATGCAAATGAGAATGGAAAGCGCCTCATCAGACAAACACAGAACAACAGCCATCTGGATCCAAACCCTGCTCCAGTGGAAGTCAAAGCCTTGAGCCTCCTTTTGTCATTATTTACATCAGTGTAAAGCGGGAGTAATTCTACTCAAGGCAGTGGGTAACTCCCTGGCTTTGAGGAACTCAGCTCTAAAACCCCCAGCGCCTCTGGTGGGGGGAGGATTTGACATCGGAAGTGCGATGTAAAACCCAGAGTCAGGCCCGCTCTCCATGACTTGAGAGGTGCAGGAGCTGGCCCCTCAGAGGATTTCAAACAGGTCTGTGTTTCCACGGTTTCGCAAGTTAAAGCAGAACAGAAGGGAAAGACTAAAACTGCTTACCACAGAGAGGGAATTGGAAAGCAGTGTCCCGTCTTGGCCGAGCATGTTGGAAACTGTAATTTCAGGTAGATCCATGTTTTGTGGGTGGAATGGAAGGAGGCCGTTGTGGTTCATGGGATGACACAGAGAGTGGTACCCAGATTCTATCTCATTCAAGTGCACCAGGGAGTGGTCAGGCAATGATGGAGGAGTTATAGGAGGTATGTTAAAATCTTCGCTTTCAAGACTTGGGCCAGGAAAAGACTGGAAAAAAACAAACAACAGAAAGTGCGATGAAAATCATATGAATACTGATCAAGAATAATAATAAAAGTCACACAAAACAAACAAAAAGAACCCAACTCACATACTTCTAAGAAGGAGCTTCAATTTAACAAAAAGAATATTTTAAACACCCATATATTATAACAGTGGAGTTTCACCATTATGTGTGGAAGAAAAATTGCCTCTGAGGCATAAGAATCTCTGATACTTTCAAAGCTTCCATTAGAAAGAGATTTTTTTTTAAAGAAGCTGAATTCAAACAGATTTCAAGGGTCCTATTAAAATTTTCCAAGAGTGTTCATCTAGCTGAATACCTTTTTCATGGGAATTGTGGAAAAGGGAATGCAATTTATAAAATTAACATTGGCTCAAAATGGTTCATAAGACTCCCTGCTACTCAGATCAAGAATTACATAGTGAAGAAGAAAGATACCGTTTTTAGGTTTACAGGCGAGCCATGCATTTGTTCTGCTACAAAGAAAAACAAATAAATACAGAAATAGTATATAGTTCATATGAATATACTTTGCGTTTATAAAAATGTATCTATGGTGTCTCAAAAACACTGATTTTTCCTTTCTTAATCTATAAACCCAACAATACATACATTTTATCCGTCATCTAAATGAGTTACTCCACAAAGCAACTCTTTAGTCTTTTGTTGTCCGCTGCCATTAAGTCATCCAACTCAATCTGATCCAAGGAAAAGCCACAGGCAAAGTCAGAGTTATGCACCAAGACGGATAATTGCTATTATTTATCTACATTCTTCGTACAGCAGGTAGACTCATTTGGGGGATAGGGGTGGGTATGCTTATATTTCTTAAAGGCAAAAGGTAAGCAGGGTTAGATACGTGACCCAAATCAAGAGTTAAAGGGATCAGTTGCAGTGGTTCAGCCTGAAAGCCTGCTCTGCTTTTCTGAGAACAGCCACAGTTCTCATCTTTGCAAGTGATCAGTCTTTGCACCTCCCACACCCACAGTCATGAGGCGCTTAGCACAGAGGCTACTTCCACCCTTCCTGCCCCTCTGCAGCCACCCAGCCCTGCTCTGAGTGCTGCTTTTGTTAATTCTGGAAATGCGAGGATTTAAATACATTCTGCTCCTGCAAAGTATCTTCAGGAAAGACAAAAATGAGGGCGCAATTTCAAAGAGCAGCTATTAGAAGAAAATGTTTTCCCCAATACGAGTTTGCAAATGAAGGATGGTATGGTGTATGAATTCATGCAGAAGGAAAAGGGAAGAATCAATGCCCAATTATAAACAAAGGGGGTTTTCATTAGTCATCATAGTAATACTGTCCTCCCTGATGCCTGAGGTTACTCTCCTCTGGATGAGGATGGATATAAAAACCTAAATCAGAGTAGCAACAAACAGCGTTACTTGTTTTCAATGAGCTGCTGAACACAGAAGAACTTACCCTCATGCACATTGCCATGGTTTTAGTTGCTTTGCTTGTTTCCCAACAAGGTTTACACCTCCGTTACCAAACATCTTAATATGAAATAGAACAGGAAGGCTACACTGTAAAGGCCAAAGTAAAATCCCACAGAATGAAAACAACAGGAGAGAGAGCGGAAAAGGTCTGGCAGTGCTATCGGCATCCTTAGGCATGAGGACTTTGGTTCTGCCCATGCTTTCTAGCTGCGTTTCTCACCTCCGGCACAGGAGTTTTCTCTCCCCTTGCCCCTGCCCCCTCCTTACTGGGAAGTTGGTGCAAGCACTGCCACTTGTAAGTCATATTTGCCCCTGCTTTTAGAAGCCACGATGCAGCCATCAGCTGAGACATCTCCAAGGGAGGAAATACAAACAGTAAAACTAGACCCTCACTAAATGGAGAGGAGACTTACGCATGGCAAAGAGAACATGTCATATTTACTCAACCACAATGTATAAACTGTGCAAAACCAAATAAAAGTATTATGGACACTGTATACACAATTTGCTAATTACTATTATATTAAAACGATGATGAAAAGAAATGTGTCTAAAGTAGGCTTAAGGTCTAACACCACACTAACAACGCAGGAACACGAATGAAGGAAGGGACAACACCCATAATGCTCTTCTGGACCAGCACTATCCCACACAAGTACACTTAGATTTGGCTACTGTAATCTCAGAGCGCTTATTGCTGCCAGAAGGGATTCATTAGCTGTGAAAAGAGGACATTTTATGTTCAACACTGTCTCTTCTACCATCCCAAAAGACTGATGGCCTCAAAAGAGTTTTCTCTCCGATGATTTTGCAGGTACAAAGAAATGTTAACTCAACATTTGTTTTCTCTCTCTCTCTCACTATCCTACAGAGAAAATACCTTGTGTTTTTGCTGAACCAAGGTGTTACCATCTTTGCTGAAGCAAGATGTCTCAACACCTTCTAGAGGAGGAAAAGAGATCTGCCCTCCTATTTTCCTTCAGCAGGAGTAGGACAAGAGTCTACAGTATTCTCTCACCACTTCTTTAACAAGAAGAAGGGACTTTTACATTCACTACTAAACGCAAACATTACTAAACCAAATATTGTCAGGCTGGGTGTGCCTAATTATTGGGGGCATTCAGCAAATCTGCTGTCTGATTTGTACACCCTTCTTGCATGCCATATGTGGATAGTCTGGCTTTTACCTTAGTTAGACTTTGATTTGCTGTGTTTCAAATGTGTCTTTAAGTAGTAACACTTCAAAAATGGTAGGAGCAATTGAACTGCCATTAGGACATTAGCTTCACTTATTAAAAAGAAATTAAAACACTAGTGGCATAAAACTCCACAACCCAAGTTGTGTCATGTGTAACTACGTAATAATGTTAAATATATTATATGGGCTAAGCATTTTAAATAGATGGTTGGTCTCTGATTATTTAACAAAAAATATCACACCATGGTTATTGCTTGCGAACCAGTTAGAATGTATTTGATCCACACCACCTACCACATCACTGTCCACTACACTTAAAGGAGCTTCTTAAAGTGGGAGTACTGTAGCAAAGGCAACAATAACACCCCAAAACAACACATAATTCAAGCACTAGTACTTCCTATAATGTTTTTTCTGTTTTCGTTTTTCTTTTTTTTTTAAGACATAAACTATTTTAGTACTTCAATAAAGCTAGGAGGCAGAATCCAAGCCATATGCTAATGGTATAGACAGATATTTGAAAGCATCTGCAGAGCACCCTATTCACCTAACAGTTTCAGCCGATTTGGTATTTCCGTACTTAGTATGTGTGTATGTAACACATACAGACATAACTTCCTCAGGGAAGTTACTTCAACAGTGCCGTGACAGGACTGCAGTGTGTCTTGTCCAGGAGCATGGCTTAGATGCTTGTAATGACTTGGCACACTGGCACATCACAAATCAAAAGTCATATATACATAGGACATATATATATATGTATACACACACATACATACATTTGCAGCAGACCCAACATATCCCAGAAACAAGGCTGTTGCAACTGCACGTCGAGGGAAGGAGTGAGGAACAGGACATATGCTTGTCCTGCCAGTAGCAGCTACAGGTTTCAAACATCCACTCCTACTTTCCTGCCATCTCTCTTCTTGCCATTGGGAAAGTCTTCCTGAGGAACTATATGGAGTCCTCTTGGTGCAAGTGATCCAGTGCTGGCAATGGGTCTCCTGGAACATCATGTTGTTACCTTCTTCCCCAAAAAGACATTTAAAGGAGCTCGAGCACAAGGCCAGGCCCGAGGTTTTCCCTGCAGCAAGAGCTCTCACTCCCAGGCCAGTCATCATCCTGTCCCGACCCTTGGACTTTCTTAGAGCATTTCTTCTTTCAACCCAAGCCATTTATCTGGAATTTCTAATGAAAGCAGTTACCTCCCATCAAAAGTGTTAAGGAAGGCCACACTCCCTGTATCCAGTTACAATTCATAAGTACAGCTCATATGTATTAATAATAAATGGTGGCCTGTACCTTCGGCTCTGTTAGGATTTTGTTGGGGGTGGAGAGAAAAGTTAGGGTCTCCCCTGCCCCTTCATAGTTGGCTTTACTATCAGCAGGACTTTCTCTATTCAGAAAGACACGGAATAGCTCCTTTTCATTCTGCTGGTGACAGAAATACTAGCAAGCTTGCCTTTTCGCTTTTGAATCAAAAAAGAGTAGCAGTAAATGCTTTATTTACTTTACCACAGAGCTGCTAGGAACTTCTCCAGTGGTTTCACTTTCATCTCATGACTGTGGGAGTGGATGAGTGTTTATCAGCTCTTCAGTTTAGGCAAACTTCCTGGACCTTTATTACATTCCATTACATTTCCCTCTGCAAAGTAACACCATTAAACCCACTGCATAGCACTGAACAGACGCAGGCTTTAATTGCACTTTATGATAAAGAGGATTTTCATTACACCTGTATTTATTATAAGCAGATTTCAGTGTATTTCAGATGGGAGCTACACAGTGGGAACCTCAGAACTGAGCATCCTTAAATATAGGTTATTTACAAGACATGAAACTATGAAAAAGCTGTTTGAATCAAGGATGTCTTCCCAAATCTAAAGGACAATATTCTGTGTTTCTGGTTAAATATTTGTGACATTTCTGCCTCAAATGATGGAAACTTCATAAAGCAGATGATCTTTGAGATGCCCGCTCTGAGATTAAGAGATCTCATTATCTACGCCACCTTAGCCTATAATTTTATGAGAAAAGCTTGCTAGAATAAAATGATGCGAACACTTAACCCTGATTCACTGTCCAACCCAAGACCAAACTTTTGTTCCTGAACAATGACCTCGTTGGTCCCCTTCGATTTGTCTTTTATGCTGCTTAGCCTTACCAAATCCAGCCACAAACTATGGAAGGGGGGCAAAACTGTGTGTATGGCAGGTGTATGTCAAAGGTCACTTCTTTACTTTAGCAACACATAACTCAAATTAGGGCTAAGCATCTTGCTGTGCTAATAACACACTCAAAAAAAATATCTAGTATTTATTTTTGAGGAACCCAGATACTCATTGTTATCAGAAAAATAAAGGAAATGCTTGCACAACCTGACGCATACGAACTGAGGAAAAGGGAGTAAGGAGAAAGAGGGAAATAAAAATAAAGCCCTTTTGCTTAAGTACTCTACAGTGATGACTGCACATTGGCCAGCAAAACTTACTTATGTTTCAAAATAATTTCAATAGAACTTTAAAAAGTAATCAGAGAAGGCAAACCAAAGGAGACAGAATCATAGAATCATTTAGATTGGAAAAGACCTTTAGGATTATCGAGTCCAACACAACCTAGCACTGACAAGTCCACCAGTAAACCATATACCTAAGCACCACGTTTACATGTCTTTTAAATACCTCCATGGGGGCTCAAATGCTTCTCTGGGCAGACTCTGCCACTGCTTGACAACCCTTTTGGTGAAGAAATTTTTCCTCATATGCAATCAAAACCTCCCTCTGGCGCAACTTGAGGCCACTTCCTCTTGTCCGATCGCCTGTTACTTGGAAGAAGTATCCATCTTGCTCCAACCTCCTTTCAGGTAGTTGTAGAGAGCCATAAGGTCTCCCCTGAGCATCCTCTTCCCCAGCCGAAACAACCCCAGTCCTCTCAGCCGCTCCTCGTGAGACTTGTGCTCTAGACCCCTCACCGGCTTTGTTGCCCTTCTCTGGACACACTCCAGCACCTCAATGTCTTTCTTCTAGTGAGGGGCCCAAAAGTGGACACAGTGCCCGAGGCGGGGTCTCGCCAGCGCTGAGTACAGAGGTACAACCACTTCCCTAGTCCTGCTGGCCACACTATTTCCAAGACAAGCCAGGATGCTCTTGGCCTTCTTGGCCACCTGGGCACACTGCTGGCTCATCTTCAGCTGGCTCTTGACCAACACCCCCAGGTCCTTGTGTGCCAGACATCTTTCCAGACACTCTTCCCCAAGCCTATGGCACTGCATGGGGTTGTTGTGACCCAAGTGCCGGACTGCGCACTTGGCCTTTTTGAATGTCATACCGTTGGCCTCAGCCCATAGATCCAGCTTGTCGATATCCCTCTGTAAAGCCTTCTTACCCTCAAGTAGATCAACACTCCTCCCCAACTCCTGTCATCTGCAAACTTACTAAGGGTGAACTGAATCCTCTTGTCCACATCGTTGATAAAGATATTACACAGAACTGGTTCCAGTACAGAACCGTGGGGTACACCACTTGTGAATGGCCACCAACTCCATTCACCACAACTCTTTGGTCCCAGCCATCCAGCCAGTGTTTTACCCTTTTCACATGGGGTAAAAATGTGAAGTTTTCACGGCTGAGGAGACACCTCAAACAGACTGACCAGAAGAGGCAGTAAGCATTCAAACATCCAATGTAAATCCCTCTGGAAAGAGTAGAACCGTTACTATATGACAGCACAGAAGACAACATACATTAAGCAACTCTAATTCGTGTGCTCAGTGATTGCATCAGCCACTGTGCATATACTCAACAGAATCTGGTATGACAAACAGTTCTTTAAAATTGGGAATTTGCCTATAGATATTTAATTTAAATGAAATGAATGGTAGTGCCAACTATGTAGAGCGTGTCTTAATTTTTCATTTGCACCAAGGC
Organism: Rissa tridactyla; assembly: GCF_028500815.1. Taxonomy (NCBI): domain Eukaryota; kingdom Metazoa; phylum Chordata; class Aves; order Charadriiformes; family Laridae; genus Rissa; species Rissa tridactyla. Next base: position 41,504,869 of record NC_071467.1, on the reverse strand, counting down.
TTCTGCATCTGAACGGTGGAAAGATGCCAGTTTTTAAAAGATAGATGCTTCAGGCTCTCTCCTCTTCTATTATTGAACACATTGTTACATAACTGAAATACTTATGAATCGAGAGTAATGTAAAAACAATGAGCTCATTAGAAGAGGGAAAAAGAGCAATGTACCTTATGCACATTTGAAAGTTAGGATAATATATTTGACAGCAGATATTTCTAAAAGTTTTAATAGGATCAACCTTATCTCTAATTTCTAAACGGAGGACCTTCAGAAGCAAGTGTTTTTCAGCTTCTTTTGTCTCTGCATGAACAAGGCTTGATAGCTCGAGACTATAATGCATTACTGTGGAAACCTTCGGTCTGTTACATAAATCATCTTAACACTCAGCAAGAATTGTCCAACAGTGCCATTGATATGTTCAAGTCAATGATCCTGCAAACAATTTTTTTGTGTTTCTTCATATGGTAGACAACAGCAATAAATCATATTCATTTAAAAACACACAATATACTAATTTATCAAGCAACAGCTATCAAAAATATATTACAGGGGAAGGTATAACTTTTTTTTCTATTGTGTTAATCAATTTCTCTAATTTGCATTAGGTAAAGGGCAAAGCCTCAAGCAAAACATTAATTTTCCAGTACCAGATGAATTCTATTTTCAAGAATGAGAACATGCTGACAATGATATTATTGATTTAAAACAATCACAATTTCAAAGTTAACAGAATTATGTAAAAGAGTAGACTGTTTTTTAAGATTCCACTCTTGAGAGTCTTTTTGTTAATTACATTAATTTTACACATATACGAGAGCAGTTTGCTGGGAAACGTGTTTTCAATGAAGGTTTAAACTTGAAACGCATTTTAAAGATGACAATAAGCAGAAGCATAAATATTATAAAAGGTTACAAGATCTGGGTTTTGGAAGCACCAATACTGTAAGCAAAGCATTTAAACTTCCCTTCAGACAAAGACCCAGCTGTGCGCTTTTCCTATTTAGAAAGTTTGAGTAAATTGGTAAGAGAAGTGCAAGTCTTTTTTTAGAATTACAGATCAACTTAGGAAAACTCAAGAGCCCGAGGCACACATGGGGCATCCTTAGACCTCCAACCTGGAGTCCTCCCCTGCTCACCTGCGCCACCTTCCCCCAGTGGGGATCCAGGCGTGGTGGTTGTTCAACACCCTTTTCACTGTTCTCTCCTGAAAAGAAAGGCACTTGGTCCCCCACCGTGTGTGACAGTCCCTAATAGTGCAACC